>NW_021637531.1:0-34376 GCF_004799145.2 Neltuma alba | reverse complement strand
TTAATCACTGGTAGTGAATTGGGAGACGGTGAGTTGAGATCTAGTTACCTGATCGATGGCAGAAGGGGACTTTGCATGGTGGAAGGTTGAGATGAGTATTGACATGGCTTGGATATGGCTAATAACTTAATGAGTGTTTCCGAATAGCTATTGACAATAATGTCTATTTTGAATTTCACCCATACTGGTGTGTTACATTAAATCTCAGGGAACTCATCAAATCCTGCTTCAGGAATCGCAGAATCGAAGAGAGTGATGGTCTCTATTATTTTGACTCCTTCCTCCTTTGCATTTGGACAATCTTCGCAATTCTTCTCCGCAAGTATCTTCTGATCAAGCTCGTCTGTTTCTGTTTCTGCTACTTGTTCCACTTCTGTTCCTTGTAATACTGTAATGGACAGCATTTCAACCACACTGTGCCACAATCACAAACACTTGAACGCACTATTGATGTCACCCTCTTCACCTCCTTCTGATTTGGTTGCCTTATGGCACTTTCGTTTAGGACATGCTTCCTTTTCAATTGTTAACAGACTTATCAAAGATTGTAAGCTTGGAAAAGTTGATTCTAATAAAGTGTTTCTCAATTTTCTGTTCTTCTTGTTGTCTTGGTAAACTCCATCGCAATCCCTCTCCCCCTTATAAATCTGTATATACTAAGCCTTTTGAGCTAATTTTTGCTGATTTATGGGGCCCATCTCCCTGTGTTTCTTCCTCTGTTTTACTTACTACATTGCCTTTTGTTGATGCCTTTTCTCTAATTCATTTGGCTATACCCTCTAAAAATAAAGCTGCTGCTCTATCTATCTGTTTATTCAATTTAAAACTATGATTGAAAATCAACTTGACTACAAAATCAAGTCTCTGCAAACTGATGGAGGTGGTGAGTTTAAAGCCTTTGATCCCTTTTTATACTTCAAAATGGTATTGTCCATCGTTTGTCCTGTCCTTATACTCTACTCAAATGGGTACTGTTGAACGAAGACATAGACATATTGTTGATACTGGTCTAACCTTACTAGCTCATGCTAACTTACCTCTTACCTTTTGGTCTGATGCCTTTTTAACTGCCACCTATCTCATTAATCGAGTTCCCTTCTTCAGCTATTAATTTTGAAATCCCTTTTACTAAACTTTTCCACACAACAACCTGATTACCTCACTTAAAAGTGTTTGGCTATAACCTGCTATCCATTATTCTCCTTACAATTCTCATAAATTGTCTTTTCGATCTGTTGATGTACTTTCCTTGGTTATTGTTCTCATTACAAAGGGTACAAATGTTTGGCTCCTTCTGGGCGAAATTATATCTCTCTAGAGATGTTAAATTTCATGAACAATCCTTCCTTATCGTGCAAAGCCTTCTCCTACTTCTTCTGCTCTTGTTTTCTCACTATGGGTCTATCACTCCATCTCATATTCCTCTTGTACCTGTTACTTCCTTTGTCTCATACTGTTACCTCTACACCTCACTCCTTTTCTCCCTCATACTCACATATTCTTCCAGCTGTTTTCATCATCTTCTTCTCCTTCTACTTCCTCCTCTTCTTCAATTCCTAACACCTCTAATTCTGCTAATGAGGCACACCTTGTTCCATCTACCTTGTCTCCTTTATCTACTTCAATGGCACAGCCTGTAGTATCCTGTCATCCAATGCAAACAAGGTCAAAATCTGGTATCCTCAAACCAAAACTCTTCACCACCACCTCCTCTATATCTCCTATACCCTACTTCTGTGAATCTGCTATCAAAGATTCTAATTGGTATGATGCCATGAAATCTGAATATCAAGCCTTACTAAACAACAAAACCTGGTCCCTTGTTCCACCACCATCTAATCATCCTGTTATTGGTTGCAAATGGGTCTGGAGGAAGAAGGAAAAACAAGATGGTACTCTTGACAAATATAAAGCTCGTCTAGTTGCTAAAGGGTTTCATCAAACCTATGGTTTTGATTATAATGAACATTTTCCCCTGTTGTCAAACCTACAACTATTCGAACAGTTCTTACTATTGCTGTTGTTTAATGACTGGTCTATTTCACAAATTGATGTGAAAATGCATTCTTAAATGGTGTGTTAGAAGAAGATGTTTACATGAAGCAACCTCCTGGCTTTGAGGATAATAACAATCCTCATCTAGTTTGCAAGTTACACAAGCTCTCTATGGTCTCAAACAGGCACCTCGTGCTTGGTTTCACAGATTAACTACTGCTCTACAAAAGTTTGGTTTTATGCCAAGTCGTTGTGATCCCCTCTTTGTTTATCATGAGGTCTTCTTCAGTAGTCATCTATGTGCTTGCTTTATTGATGATATTATCATTGCTGGTAGCTCCTCCACACTAATTCAGAACTCACAGTCCCAACTTATTGATGAATTTGCTCTGAAAGATCTTGGTGATCTGAATTACTTTCTAGGTATTGAGGTTCAAAAAGGCTCTATGGGTAGTCTCTTGCTATCTCAAAAAAATATGTCACGGATCTACTTACTCGTGCTGGTATGTCTAATTGTAAACCAGTAAAGACGCCTATGACCTCTGGTTTCAAACTTTCTCAATCTGATTTCCTCTCCAATGGCTGACCCTCATCTTTATCGGTCTATTGTTGGTGCTTTACAGTATGCCACCATTACAAGACCTGAAATAGCTTTCAGTGTTAATAAAGTTTGTCAATACATGCAGAATCCATCTGAAAATCACTGGACAGCGGTAAAGCGAATCCTCCGTTACCTTAAAGGGACCATATCCTATGGTCTCACTCTACACAAACCTCAGTCCCTTCAACTGATAGCCTTTTCAGACGACGATAGACTGGGCAACTGATGTTGATGACAGGCGTTCAAGTTCAGGATATTGTGTTTATTTTGGAGGGAATCTCATTTCTTGGAGTGCTAAGAGCAAAATACAGTGGCACGTTCTCTTCCACAGAAGCAGAATTTCGTAGTCTTGCCTCTGCTTGTTGTTGAAGTTCTTTGGCTTCAATCTTTATTATCGGAGTTTATGTGTTATACATGTTCAGAGATGCCATTAGTCCTCTGTGACAATCCAAGCAAGCACTGTTCACTTAGCTCACATCCTATTTTGCACCATCGGACAAAGCATATGGAGTTGGATCTTTTCTTCGTTCGTGGGAGAAAGTCTTATGCAAGCAACTAGAAGTTCTTCATATTCCTGCAATGATCAAGTGGCTGACATTTTAACCAAAGCCACTTTCTGGTTCTACTTTTTCTTATTTTCGTAGTAAACTTAGTGTTGGGGATCCACCTGTCTCCCCACCATAATTTATGGAAAATGACAGATAAAGCCACTCCAATATATACAATTCCAGTTTGGGTCCTGGAATTGTAGAAATGACAGATTGGGTCATTGACCCAATCTGTCATTTGTATAATGAGGGCAAATGGACAAATTCGCCCTTCTGATGTAAAAGCAAAAAGAATTATACTGAAGCAAGGAAATGTCGATGACACTTATGGCTCTGTAGAATTATACTGCAGAAAGGTGGAGAACGTTGGACGGTGGGACCTTGGAAGGTGGTTGAAGCAAGCAAGGTTAGTAATTTCTCACACCACAGTTATCGTCTATTCATCCTGGGGTCTAATCACGGTGGTTTTGTTCTTCATTTTGAAGTATTGTGATTGTGGGTATGGTTGGGTAGACGTTCTTGGTCTTGAAATCTAAATGAGGTTGAAAAAAGCAAGTGAAGTAATTTTGTGCACCACAATCTTCGTCTTTTCATCCCCTACCATGATCATTTATCAATATGGGTCTATCAACGTTTTCTCCGACGAAGCTGATACAGTAAATGGGGTTACGTACAAAGGTCGAAGCATGCGTACTTATAGCGTTTCGTTGGTATAGTGAAGTTCGTATTTTTATTTGCCTGAGCTGAAGCATTTATCCATAGGGGTTTGTTGCTTTTTGGTAGGGTTTACAGTGATTAGTGTTGGGGAATGGAGGATTGTTTTTGGGAGAAAGTCGAAGCTGATTGCATGACATTGAAGTTTGAGGCATGACAGTTATGATAGGGTAGATATTATAGTTAATAGCTAATGTTAAAGTGTGAAAGCATAAACTAAAGTTGTTAATGAGTGAAGAGGTACTGTCATTTATCTTTATTTAAAGAAGTGAGAAAATATCATTATCGGTGAACTAACGTAATGATTATTCAATTGTTTCAGCTTGGCTTGCACAATGAATTGTAATATTGGCTCCACTCCTGGGAAGGAATTATTTTGTTACTTTCATGTAGATGGAGAATTTGTTATTAGTCCTGAAGGTCAAGTTAGATATCATGGAGGCAGAGTACATGCAGAAACGATAAAAGATGGAATGACACTTGAAGATTTAAGGGCAACTATATCAGAATGCAGTGGTTATGATGGTAGCAGTTGGGACATGAAGTATACTGTCAAGTATGATGAGAGGACATTAATTAATCTTGTTGATGATAGCGGAGTTAGAAATCTTTTTGTGCATAATGACATCATTGCGCATGTGTATGTATCATTGAAAGGCAATGAGACTGAAAGACATAAAATCAATGATCAAGAAATGTAAGTTATAAATTTCTTCTGGTTGAAGTTGTTATTTGTTGTGCTAATGTAGTTAATGTGGGAACAGATATTGTTAATATGCTAACAATTGTAGTTATCGTGTATGCAGAATTGAGACAGAACCACATGAGATGACTGATGCGCAAATGTAAGTAAAAAATTTTTGCTGGTGTAAGTTGCTATTTGCTGTGCTAATGTAGTGAATGTAAGAACAAATGTTGTCAATATGCTAACAAATGTAGTTATCGTGCATGCAGAATTGAGACAGAACCACATGAGATGACTGATGCACAAATGTAAGTAAAAAAATCTTTACTGGTGTAAGTTGCTATTTGCTGTGCTAATGTAGTGAATGTAAGAACAGATGTTGTGAATATGCTAACAAATGTAGTTATCGTGCATGCAGAATTGAGACAGAACCACATGAGATGACTGATACACAAATGTAAGTAAAAAAATCTTTGCTGGTGTAAGTTGCTATTTGCTGTGATAATGTAGTGAATGTAGGAACAGATGTTGTCAATATGCTAACAATTGTAGTTATTATGTATGCAGATCCGAAATTGAAAGATGGTTGGGATTGTCACGCCAGGAAATGGCTGTATCTTATATCAGTTTGGGAAACGATTATGAGCATGTGAGTCATGAAAGTACTGCTGAATGCATTCCTTATCAAGTCTCAAGTGGCTCACATGTAGGCAGTGATGGCCCGCATGAAGGCCCAAGCTCCAGTGGAGGGAATGCAGTGGCACAAATTACTGAGATGAACTATAGTAAATGGTTGGAACTTTTTACAGGCGTGGGGCAGAAAATTGCACATGCTGGTTTGTTTAGGGAGTATTTGTACAAGTTTAGCATCGCACATAACTTTAAGCTTAAATTTTTGAGGAACAGCAAAGAGAGAATGTCTGTCATTTGCAAAGTGGAAGGTTGTCCATGGAAAATATGTGCAAGTGCATTGGGGAAGAATGTTCCATATCTTCGTGTCACCACATTCATTAATGAGCATGTCCATAGTGCCCAAGATAATTTGCAAGTTAGACAGTGTGCAAGATCTAATATGACATCCTGTATAATTATCGATGAGGTGAGGAACCATGTTGACAAGCGGGCAAGTGAAATAAGGACAAAATTGCAAACAGAATATGGTCTGAATGTTACATATAAACAGGCATATAGGGCGAAGGAGAAGGCAATAGAAGACATACATGGTAGACCTGAACATTCATATATGTTAATACCATGGATATGCCAAAGGCTGAAGGAAACCGATGAGAAAACAGTAGCTGAATGGGTAGCTGGTCCTAACTACAGATTTGAGCGTGTGTTCATCGCATACGGGTGTTGTATAGAGGGTTTCTTGGCTGGTGCTAGACCCGTTCTGTATGTTGACGGAACTCATTTATCTGGACCATATAAGGGAACACTCCTCGCAGGTTCAGCATATGATGCAAATAATGAGCTGTTGCCTTTTGCAATGGCTATTGTAAAGGGAGAGACAATTGATGACTGGACTTGGTTTATGTCTATGATTAAAAAGATAGTTGGCTCAAAGCCATTAACTATTGTGTCAGACCGTCATAATGCCATAATAGGAGCTGTACAATCAGTGTTCGGTTCTGACAGGCATGCTTATTGTTATAGGCACGTTAAGGAAAACTTTGTGCAGAGTGGCTGAAATTGAACAGAGGTAAAAGGAGCAGAACACGCTCCAAAGAGGATGCATTAATGCTTCTTAATAAAATTGCATGGGCTAGGGTTGACGATGAATTTGACAAGGCAATGGCAGAAATGAGGGAGTTCTCTCCAGAGTTATTTGACTGGCTTAACAATCATGGGGATGTAGATAAGTGGGCTGTGAGCAAGTTCCCATATAAACGATGGGATAATATAACCACCAATATTGCTGAATCATTCAATGCTTGGATGGTCAAGGAAAGAAAGCACAATGTAGCCCAAATGATTCATGAGCATCGTGAGAAAGTTGCGAAAAAGATGCAAGCATCAAGTGTGGCAATGACAAAATGGAAGAGTTGTATAGGGCCAAAGATAGAGACCAAAGTAAAGGAAAATGTGGAGGTTAGTAAGCAGTTCATTACAACAGATTATGGTAGGGGAAATGTCAATGTCCAAACCTCACGTGGACACCACCGAGTGAGTCTCAGCTTGCACCATTGTAGTTGTGCAGAGTGGCAGATGACGGGGATTCCATGTAGGCATGCTTGTGCAGCGGTGAAAACTGTCCATGGTGATATTTATGATTACATTGAGGGATGGTACAAATTTTCATGTCAGCAGAAGATTTATGGGAGGTGCATGATTCCGGTGGTCACAATTGACATGCCAAATTTAAATGACTATAGGATGGAGAATATATCTAATCAAATTTTGCTGCAACCCCCAATCACAAGTCGGGCTCCTGGAAGGCCTAAGATTACAAGGCATGAGTCACAATACCAAGACAAAAAGATATACCGCTGTACTCAATGTCATCAAGTTGGACATACTAGAAGGACGTGCAAAAACCCAAATCCAAGTTGATTTGGGATGTACACCATGTGATGCGTCATTTTTTTGTTAGCACTGTAGGGCCATTTTTTTGATTGAAAAAATGTAAATAGTTTAATGTATTGGCCATGTTGGTTTTTGGTTAATGGCCATGTTGGCATTATGTTGTTAGGTATGTTTTTTGTTGGTCAATGCTTTAACTGTTATTGTTATATCATTGTAATTACTGTGGACGGTTGGGTGGGTGATGTCCTTGACAATGAAACATTAAGTGGAAGCATTATCTTAATGTCCACTTGTCATGAAACATATGTAAATCAGTTATTGTGATGTATTTGATGATTGTTGGTTAATGACTAAAGTGATGTTGTTATTCTCTATTCTATTGTTGAAGTTGTGATGCATTTGCTGTCATGTTATATTTCCTATCTACAATTATGCTACTGTGAGTAGTTATTGGTGCATGACAAACGTGCATGTAGGTAATGCTTAAACACTTCTAGTGAATTGTTGATCAGATGTGGGTAATAACCTCATCACTTGTACTGGCTCTCAATGAAACTCCTCATGGGCCATTTCTGCGTACGTTGATATAGTAAGTAGTTATTTTCTACACCGATGTAGGTAATGCCTACACACTTCTAGTGAACTGGTGATGAGATGTTGTTAATAAGGTCATCACTTGTACTGACTCTCAATGAAACTCCTCATGGGCCATTTCTGCGTACGTTGACATAGTAAGTAGTTATTTTCTACACCGATGTAGGTAATGCATACACACTTATAGTGAATTGTTGATCAGCTGTGGGTAATAACCTCATCACTTGTACTGGCTCTCAATGAAACTCCTCATGGGCCATTTCTACGTACGTTCATATAGTAAGTAGTTATTTTCTACACCGATGTAGGTAATGCATACACACTTATAGTGAATTGTTGATCAGCTGTGGGTAATAACCTCATCACTTGTACTGGCTCTCAATGAAACTCCTCATGGGCCATTTCTGCGTACGTTCATATAGTAAGTAGTTATTTTCTACACGGATGTAGGTAATGCCTAAACACTTATAGTGAATTGTTGATGAGATGTTGTTAATAAGGTCATCACTTGTACTGACTCTCAATGAAACTCCTCATGGGCCATTTCTGCGTACGTTGACATAGTAAGTAGTTATTTTCTACACCGATGTAGGTAATGCATACACACTTATAGTGAATTGTTGATCAGTTGTGGGTAATAACCTCATCACTTGTACTGGCTCTCAATGAAACTCCTCATGGGCCATTTCTGCGTACGTGGATATAGTAAGTAGTTATTTTCTACACCGATGTAGGTAATGCCTACACACTTCTAGTGAACTGGTGATTAGATGTTGTTAATAAGGTCATCACTTGTACTGACTCAATGAAACTCCTCATGGGCCATTTCTGCGTACGTTGACATAGTAAGTAGTTATTTTCTACACCGATGTAGGTAATGCCTACACACTTCTAGTGAATTGTTGATCAGCTGTGGGTAATAACCTCATCACTTGTACTGCTCTCAATGAAACTCCTCATGGGCCATTTCTGCGTACGTTGACATAGTAAGTAGTTATTTGCTACACCGATGTAGGTAATGCCTACACACTTCTAGTGAATTGTTGATCAGCTGTGGGTAATAACCTCATCACTTGTACTGGCTCTCAATGAAACTCCTCATGGGCCATTTCTGCGTACGTTGACATAGTAAGTAGTTATTTCTACACCGATGTAGGTAATGCCTACACACTTCTAGTGAATTGTTGATCAGCTGTGGGTAATAACCTCATCACTTGTACTGGCTCTCAATGAAACTCCTCATGGGCCATTTCTGCGTACGTGGATATAGTAAGTAGTTATTTTCTACACCGATGTAGGTAATGCCTACACACTTCTAGTGAACTGGTGATTAGATGTTGTTAATAAGGTCATCACTTGTACTGACTCAATGAAACTCCTCATGGGCCATTTCTGCGTACGTTGACATAGTAAGTAGTTATTTTCTACACCGATGTAGGTAATGCCTACACACTTCTAGTGAATTGTTGATCAGCTGTGGGTAATAACCTCATCACTTGTACTGACTCTCAATGAAACTCCTCATGGGCCATTTCTGCGTACGTTCATATAGTAAGTAGTTATTTTTTACACAGATGTAGGTAATGATTACACACTTCTAGTGCTTTCTCAAATCGAACTAGTGAATGAATATAATTATTCATTGCGCACCACTAACTACAAATCAGTGACTAGTTATTTGCTTAAACGAATATAGGTAACGATAAAAATGTTATAGTCATCCTTTAAATAGATCTAAGTACTGAACTTAATAACAAGTCGTAACTTGATAATCACCCAGAATTTGACTATGTACATTACCGGTACAACATCATCCCCTATGAAATTACATGGTTACTATTGAAGAAACCTTTCCAAATTGTCCTATACACATGTAAATACTAATTCTTGACACTCCTATTGAGTTGATCGCTGTCGTTTGCTTTTTCTAGTATCTTCTTGTTCCTCCAATAGTGTTAAGGCAGCATCACGACATGCATTGTTAGGATGATTAACCATCCACCACATTAGATCACGCCTAAATTGAGCCACTTGATCCTGCACAGACATTGAGTTCCTCGTCACATAAGGCAATAATCAATCACAACAAACGATAATTAATTACATAAAACGTACAGGAGTATAATTAAGCGCTGCCTGTGGATGCCACGATTTTAACCATAGCATAACATAGACTCCACAGTCCTTGCTGCACACAGCATGTCATGACGTGTTAACAATTTTGCCCAATAACATCCAGCCAACCAATCAATTTAAAGAACAAAAAAGTTAATCACACTCACATGTTGTTTTGTTTTGCAACATCAGGATAAATTATATCAGGCTTTGGCTTCTTCCCAATCAACTTTGGCTGAACCAATTCTATAATATCGTGAAACCGGTCCCGCTGGATAAAACAATAGCAATCAATGAAATAAAAATGGAACAGATTAATTATAAATAATAATTGGTACATACACAAATGTTGTGGAACTTTTCCATATCGTCAACAATTGTTCCCTTCTGCTTGTTCTTTTTCTTTGGCTGCCCGCTAACATATACGTTCAGTGAATCCAGCACGTAGAAGTTCATGACCTTCGGCTCCAGCACAAAGCAGAACCAGTGTTGGTCTACAAGTGCTGGTCCAAAAATCAAGTCACAATCCCCAATGTTGTAACCAACATGTTCCTCTTGTAGTTCCTTCTTGCTCACTGCAACACTCCACCCTGGACTACAAAGTTTGGACTGCAAAATATGACACTATAAGCATATTGACATAAACTATTGCTGAAATTAAGTAATATTACAGCAATCTTACCATAAAGTAGGCATCAAATATGTGTCGTCTAACTTGTCCACCCCCCTCTTTTATTTCTCCCATCAGCATGTGGCACACCATTGACATGACCTGTTTGACACATGAGAAAATTTTTAAGTTTCAGCTTGCACAGCATCTGTTATACACAATAGCTAATCAGGTGGAGATTTCATTACATGGTTACTAACTCTATGCATTCCACCCAATGACCTTAGATCATCACGAGTTACATGGAAGTCATACAACTCAACCAACCTCCTGCAGATCAAGTACTCATTTTGCTTACACAGGCCACAAAAAGTTTCATTCACATTTATTTAATAGCAATAAAAGGCTTACTTGTCACCATCAGCTGAACTGCACATTTTGGAGACAGTGATGAAAAATTTTTCCTTGTCATCCATCTTCCGGTTTGTTCTCTTCACAACCTTTGGCACAACCCAGGGAGACTGTAGTTTTGGGGCGGGCTTCATCGGCCTTTTCGATCTTCTTACTTGTTCTGCCTTGTCCGGTACTTCCTCTTCATCCGATGCTCCTCCTTCAGCATCTGGGTGAATGATGGTGATAGGAGATAATTGCAATGATACTTGTTCAATATCTTCCTCTTCACCTTCTTCCTCCTCAATATCATGCTCAGAATCTTCATTTTCTCCATCACCATCCCTGTCCTTCGCACCATCATCTTCTGCATCACCATCCCTGTCCTTCTCACCATCATCTTCTGCATCACCATCCTTGTCCTTCTCGCCATCATCTTCTCCATCAGCTTCACCTTCAAGTTGTTCTTCCTCATGGGGCCGTACATGCCTTTTATTGTTAGATTTCGGCCTGTACTCCCTTCCCAGCTGTACCTTCATCAGCTCATTGTCAACAATAGCCACAAGTTTGTTGCTATTTTCTCTATCATCTCATGCAAATCCTTCAACTCCTATAGGAAACCAAAAAAATTTTCAGTATGTATTGTTATTTCAAAAATATTTGAGAAGGTTACAGAAGTTTGTAAACATGACATATTACTAAATAATATAAACAAAATCACTATTTAACAAGGTTGCCTTTACCGGGTCTAGATAAGGTACAGATTCGCTTCCTCCCTTATTATCAGGCACTCTAGCACGCCCTTCTGAATAGAGAAGTCCAATACGGCTCTTTCTTTCTTTATTACTCATTTCGTTGACCCTCTTATCCGTCCAGAATGATATGGCCTCAGTGTGGTCATGCTTTGCACTTTCAGTTATAGGAAAATACTCAAGCAAATATAGCTGTATCACCAATTAAATGACATTAACACTGTTACAGTGGCAAAACAATAACTAATAAAAAAAATGCATACCAGTAACAGGTATATGCATCCACCAACATTGCAGCTGCCATCCTGCTTCCTCACAACCCTCAAATAATCTTCCATCTCCTTCGACAGCTCTTGCACCACAAACGTAGCCCAATCATATTCCACAAATGAATCCTTTGTTGCAGCCACCACCTTTATCAGTCGCTCACTTACTCTTCCACTAGAAGTGGGGCATAACAGAGTTCCAAGTGTGTGGAGCATAAACAACATTTTAAATTCATCACCCTTCTTTTGTCCAGATGTTATCACCTTCAAAATATCTGTATAAGACTTCTGGAAATAATTAAGCCTAAGGCTTATAAATGCAGGGTCGTCCTCAGTAACTTCAGATGTCACCTCCCTTCTCCCAACATGGGGTATGCCTAGGAGCATTTGCACATCTACTGCATCCAGTTTTCTAGACATTCCCCTAATGAGAAATTGCTGCGTTGGTGGATCATATGAACACATCATAGCAGCACAAATGTCTCGAGGGAGTCTACGAAGTCTCAACTCTAGCAACCTTGACAACCCCATTGCTTGAACCTCGTCTTTCAGATCCTTGTTGTCCTTAACATACGCTGCCAAGGAAATGAACTGTCCTAGTGCACTACGACAATGAAAAGGAAGCTGGTAGTTGCTCGTTGTTGCCTTTGGTGGCCTTATTTTCTTTGCCTCATCTTTATATCTTTGTCTCTCTGATTCAGGCAGTTCTTTCCATGCCTTTGTCACTGCTTTAGTGCATTGGGTCACATTCTTGAACTTCTTCTTACACTTATTCATAAACTCAGTTCTAAACAGAGGCAACCCGCTCCTCACAGGTTTAGATGGACCTTGTTCATCAGCTGACATATTTGTTATCCTGCAATAGCCATCAATTTTCATCAACAACCATCATCACCTAATCCGTTCAAACATTTCTATAACAAGAGAACAAACCGAACGTCTCCAGTTGTAGACATGCAGGAAACCAGTTCAATTTCAATAACGTTTGCTCCAGATACAAAAATAAATCCTCAACAATTCAAATACATGATCTACGATGACTTAATAAGGAGCAGACCCAATTAGCAATCTTTTTGCTTGAACTGATTGTTTTTGCAACATGCATAAAAATAGTGGACTCTAATAATCAAGGATACATTATTTCCCTCCACCCTCACTTAGCAGCCATGCTTGACATAGAAGAACGACCTTAGATACTCTGTTCTACGGGTCTGTCTACTTCCAAAATAGTGATGCCCAAGCAAAATGATGCAATTGAACAATTATATATATTCATGTCAAACGAAATAGTTCAACCTTTAACAGAAAAAATTATACCCACAAGACAATGCAAATTAGAACTCATTCGTAATGATCAAAACACTTTAAGAGTGAGTTCATCAACAATAGCCAGAAAAAGTTCGGAATCCCCACAACATCAGTTCTGCAATCTCTATATTCAAATTACTTCCTCTGTAACAACCTCGCCACCTTGCCGCTAAAAGAACTTAGTGTCATTTTCTCGGATTTTTTCAGGAACAAAATTTTTTCCAACTGAATCAACAAACGCTCGCGATAACAGTATATGCAGAAAAACAGATTAACTACAAATGAAATGAAACTATGTTATTCGAGCCGAGAAAGAAATGAACGGAGAGAACCTGAATAAATTCTTTCACAGCCACTGAATGAAGGAAAGAAATGAGCGCCAATGCCCTAATTTCCCTTCTTCTTCTACCACCGGATTTGCTTCTTCTACCACATGCGACTGGCAGCCCTTTTCTCCCTTCCCGAAATCTGCCTTCTTCACAGAGAAAAATCGCTTCCTCCACGGTCTCGTTGCTTCCCGCCTCTTGCTCTGTTTCTATTTTCACTCAGCCGTCACAAATTTGTCCTTGTTTAAAATTGAAATAAGGGCGAATTTGTCCATTTGCCCTCATTATGTAAATGACAGATTGGGTCAATGACCCAATCTGTCATTTCTACAATTCCAGGATCCAAACTGGAATTGTATATATTGGAGTGGCTTTATCTGTCATTTTCTCTAAGTTTAAGGGGAGGATATTAGTGTAGTTACTCATGACAGCTGTAATCCACCGAGTTAGTTAGTTTAGTCAAATTGTCAAGAGGGACGGATTTACCAAAGTGTATTCACTAGTTATAAATATCTCATATGTATTACGGTGCTTTGTGGTTAATACAATGTACCATTCAGATCTCACTTTTCTCTTTCCTCTCTCCTTCTTTATTTCATTTGTCCTATTACTCTGAACATTCACAATCCTGAAGCATCCTAGCCCTTTCATCGCACATACTTGCTAGAGTCTCTTTCCTCTTCTCAGTAGCTTGAATGGTCATGAAGAAAAAGATCCACAAAGATGCCACGATCCAGCCCAGTACCCATGTCAGCAAAAGCTTTCTCCACAGAGTTCTCCGAACTTTCTTGGATCCAATACACTGGTAGTAGTGTTGATGAATTTTACAACTATTGCCTGAGATCTTATCCCACCACTCGAGCCTCATCTTGCCGCCGCCACCAAGAAAACCAACCTTGGTTTCCATAATTCCTCCGTTGTTGAACCAGTTCATGTACATATGATTGATACAATCCAGCAACACAGCGCCAAAAGTAGATGCCCCAACTTTAGGCCAAATCCAACTACATAGAGCAAACTCATCCACAACAGTAACCAACACAAGGTAACAAGAAACAGTTCCAGGAGGCACTGGATACGACTTCGAGCTAATTCCAGGCAGTCTAGGGAAAGAACCACTGTCAAATCCAGAGAATTTTGCCCGTTTAAAGCTAGTAAACAGAATTCTCGACCAGTGACTTCGAGAGGTGGATATCGAAACAGGAAAATTGGGCAAGAACAACGCTAAGCACCTCACAATCCCAGAAAACAAGTGGGTTTCAAAGGGGAAACAAAGATGTGCTTTAAAAAGATGCTGTCTTATCCAACGGAATAGACTCAAATTGAGAATGCAAAGGGAATACAGAAATTTGAGGCAGATAAGAAACTCAAATACCCCTTAAAGAATCAAAGAATCGCCCAGGATTCTGAGTTTCTAATTCTAAACAGAAATTGATTTTATCCTGTCAGCTACCAACCAAGACGCGGAACAAAAAAGAGGCCAGAACTAACCCATAAAGATTCTATCGTTGTTATCAAATCTGAAATTATCATCACAAAACAAGAGAAATTTAGCTTCCTCAAGTTCCGAAACCCAACAGAAGATCCCGATTGCTGAAGGTTTTACTGAACCACCGGTAAGCAACCCAGTAAGGATTTACGCAAAGTAACACTAGAAAGATCGAAGAGCCCCGTGTGACAGCTGATGTGAGGGAAAACGAAGCCAAAAGGAACCAATTCACGGACATGGAAAGAGGAAGTGATTCTACGAGAGAAGTTTGGGGAGAACTAGAAGAACATGGCGGCAAAATTGTTTTGCCACATAGGCCATTATCTATATTCAAACTATCCACTTAAAAAAGCAAATAACAATAAGGAATGATAGAGTCATAAGTAATATTTTAACCATCGATGATTGATGATTGATAATTGATAATATATACGTAAAATTTACATTTAAAAAAACAAATGGTTGAAAAATTCTAAAATTTATTATTCAAATGTAGCTTGACTTGTTTACTAAAACCACCCGTAAATATTTTTCAACTATATACTATTTCCAGTCTTAATATAAAATCATATTTGATTTTTATTTTAATTCTAAATATAAGATCCTAATTCACTTTGTCTCTCATATTTATATATTTTTTTTCAAATTAACCATTCTAATAATGATAGTTCTAATCAATACACTTGATTAGTAACGATATTTTAGGAAAGATAACACCTATTTATGACAAATAACTAACTCAACTTATTTGTTTAATCTCCTTAAATTAGTTAACTGGTTTTTATAATTAGGATCGGAGGTAGTATAATTTACATTTAACCATATACAAAACAAAAAATATTAAAAATCTACGATACGCAATTTGATAATAGAAGGATTTCTAACAATTTTTCTTTGAAAAATAAGTGCTTTTCTCAACTTTCCGTTGTGTTCACATCCCTATCCAAAAGACAACTCCCACCTCAGTTGGTAACGCCAAAAGTTCATTGAGTGAAACTAGGATTACAAACTAATGGAGAAAAACTATTGAATTTCAACCAACTTCTGCCTTCAATCTTAGTTAGACTTTTCAAATTACAGTTTTATCTCTTTCGTTAGTATAATAAGCTTTTATTCAGACCAAATAGATTTTAATTTATATTCATGTTTGTCTATTATGTATATTTATATTTTTGTAACAATGCATTTTTTAAGCTATTATCACATTAAAAACATAAAATTTCAAACACTCCTATTTAATAAAGTTCATGTCATTTTCAATCATTTTATAACTAAACTAACTTTTCTATTAATCATACAGACAACTTTTAATTTTTTCAACTGACTTTTTAAAAACAACTATCAAAATATATCATAACTGATTTTTACTTTAATTTCAGTTATAAAAACTAGTTAGACTAAAAGTTAGTTTTACGGACGCCAATCCAAACACCGATGCGTGTGTGTGTGTGGGCCGTATTTTTTTAGTGGACAAGGCACCCTTTGCATGAACCCAAAATTAAGGGAATAAACATCCCACTTCCGGGTGGAATGGCATCAGATACCCCGTACTTTTCCAATATTGCCATGTGAGGACCGAGAGTCAAAAGAGTAGGTAAAGAAGCTCAAGCACGCATGATTGTCTCAAGGTGTTATTTATCTTTTCCTTTCTTTTAATTTTTTTTGTTTTTCCTTTTTCCTCCTTAGAATCTTTACCACTGTTCAAGCTCTCCTTACAGCTGGCCTTCTCCGCCATCCATTGGACATTCCTCACTAGCAGAATTCACAATTAATTGCTTAAGGTAATAAGCTGAAGATGGTGATGATGATGGAGATTCAACTAACACTTGTTCATGAAGTGTGAGGAGGCAGGAAAGTCAGCCAACTTTTCTCTTCTTTTGGTTTTATAACATCTTGATTTTTTACAAGTGGGAAGTTACACGATTTAAAATTTTCATAATGTCAAGCCATTAGTGTTTGCCTCGTGTCAATTTAGATCAAATAGAGTACAAATAAGTCTAACAAAATAGACTAGTCTCTTTACAAATCAAGTTTGAATTCCTATTCAAAAAGGTGCCCATATTTAGTATCCAATAATATTTCGAATATAATTGCAAGATAGATTTGCAAAATAAAACTTAGGCAAAACACCATGCAAATGGGTAATAATCATCAAACATAATAAAGCCTCAAGATTTATAAGCTTTTTTCAACAAGTTTTTAACCAATTTCATGATAGGATTAGAAGTATACCACTTATTCGTAACAAATGGAAAGTTTCATCTTTTACATCAGAGATCCGAAATAAGAGATCTTATCTACTCGAATTGGACGTTACAATTAGATTTACACCATGCTCTACCATCCAGTGTACAGAGATTTTCTTACATCACCTTAATAAAAACACGATTATCAGCTTATTTAGAATAACTTATAAATAATTTTTCAATAATAATTTATAAAATACAAGATAAGTATGAGTAAGTATGTGAAAAAAATTATCTAGACTTACTAAAACTTATTTATAAATGCTTTTGAATGCTATCTCAGCCCCATAATTTCCACTGGAGTGATACAAGTGATATAGTTATCTTATTGCTTTTTGTTCATTAGTTATTTTCAAGACTAAACTTGTTATTTAGATTAAAAAAATTGATAATTAAATCCTCTTGTTTCTAGTAGTAAGTTTAAGAGAATTAATTCACCTAAATATTCTATTTTTCTTCTATACCCAGAAATAAAAATATGTTTACCAAGGAGGAGGCAGGAAGAAACGGCCATGGGACAAGGAATTCGGAGGTGTGGGCGTAAATTGAGGGGAGGTAAGAGGCCCAAATGGTAATTCCAGAAAAGAGTTAAGGCGGAAGGGGTTGAGCAGCATCTAGTTCCAAAACTGTAATTTCATGAAAAGAAAGGGGAAAAGATGGAAAGAGACACTTTAATCAAGATGGGGGGCTGTCACGGAGGAAGTGATTAGGCCATCAGTACCCACTTCTTTCTGGGGTGCTGATGTGTGGGGAAGCTCCTCGTGAAAGCGACGTCCCACGTCAACTCATTGGTTCCGCACGTCGGCCAATCAAATTGTCCATCGTGTAACACGCATGATACGGGAGGGGGTGTTTGACCGCGAATATGGGATGCTCCGAAGAAGGGATAAACTAAAGCCTCTGAGACTGTCTCTTTCCTACGTGTACCAAGAAGGAAACTTTTTTTTCAAAAAAAAGTGAAGATTAATAATATTGGTTAAGTTAATTATTTGTAATAAATAGATACTATCTTTCCTAAAATATTCTTATTAATCAAGTATATTAGTTAGAATTACCATTATTATAAGGACTATTCTAAAAAAATATAGATAAATATAAGAGATAAAGTAAATTGGAGTTATATTTAGGATCAAAATAAAAATCAAACAAAGCCTTATATTAAGAATTAGATTTCAACACATTAATTTTATTTATAATATACATAATATTTTTATGTTATTTTTTAAATACGTCTGATAACACTTATATCTAGCACTTTAATCTCATTTATAATATTAGGGTATAAAAAAATAATATCAAAATATTAGTTACATTATAAATAAAATTATAGTAATGGATATACTTAAAAAATACAATCAAAATGTTGTATGCGAGCTTTTTTGGGTTTCATTAGGTGGATATGTTTCACACTTAATGCCGTTATAGCTTTAGCATGAAGTGCTCTCCCTTTTGCTTTTGCCATGCCTCGTTGACACTGCCAAACTTTTGGGATTATCTTGGTCTTTGTCCCAGGTACTTCACGCCCATCCAAACATCTCCAACCTCTAGAAATTTTTAATAATTACTCAGTTACTAAAATGAGCAAGAGTACAAAATTACATAAAAGCATAGGCGTATACCTTGTGAATGCAATAATTGGCATTCGGCTAGGGGTAGGATCATGGTATTAAATTCTAATTTAAATTGGCTGGTACGAGTTTTAGTGGCAGGATCATGATACTTCCGATATCAAATATAAACTCATTTTGTAGTACATTACACTACAAAATACAAAACAGGTGGTATATTTAAAACCGGAGGAATATTGAGATTTAACTTGGGTCAATTGATTAGATTAGTAAACTGAGAAATCAATCTCTTAGCCTATTTAGTAAAGAGCTTGGATTGAGTTGATTGGATTGGATTTTCTTTTTTTTTTTTTCCCTCACTGCTTAAAATGATGTTGTTTTGAATTAGAAAAAGTAGTAGTCCCTATATTTGTTCTTTAATAATTTGTTTTATTGAATTATGTGTAGTTTATGTTTCATGACCATATCAAATTGATGGGTCAGATGAGTATATGTTTCATGAATATATTTGTTCTTTAATAATATAGGTGTTTCTAAGGATTCGAATTTATATTCTATTTTTTTTCAAAAACATGATCACTTACAATCACAATGGCTTAGATGACTTCGTTAATCTAGTTCATCATATTTTGACAAAGTCTATATTATTTTTTGGAAAAAAAAACCTACTCCCTATCCCTAATATGTTAGTTGGGGCATTAAATTAGGTCATAAGTATGAGACCTTATTTTACTTTATTTTTTATATTTATTATTTGTTCAAACTAATTTACGTAATTTATAAATTGATATGTAATATTATGATATTTCAAAAAAATTGTGTCACATTGTGTTATAATTGATTATTTTATGTGACTTTCTTAATCCACACCACTTAATTCAATGGCTTTATATTAAGCAATGGAGGGATCACTTAATTTTGGTTAATATTTAATCATTTCGTCTTTAATGCTTTTCTTCACAATCATTTCAAGTTTAATGTTAAAAGTACCATTATTGTAACTTGGCGTGCTTATAACTGGTGTTTTAGATATCAATGTCATTGTTTTTTTTTTTGGTTATTATTATTATTTTTCAACTGAATCATTATCATTATAATTTAAAGCATGATACTTAATGGATGGTTAAGCAAAAACAAATTAAGATATTAACAATTTGGCATATTTTAAATACAATTATATTCCATCTTGTCCATTATTATTGTTGGCATTACACTAACGGATGAGGTAATAATTTTTTATTTTTGTATCTCAGTTGTCCAAAACATTAATTTTAGTCTGGTTTTACACTCGTCCTTAAGGTCCGCTTAATTAAATTTAATAATTATTACTTTTCAACATAATTTTTATTTGACGGCTATATATTAGCATTGGGGAAAACTTTTTTTCAAAAAAAAAAAAGTCAACAAAATGGCCCTTACTTTTCTATTATCCAATTTATTATAAGCCGAGAATTATTACCAAGTTGAGAATTATTACCAAACATATGTCTCTGTAAAATGATTATGGTTACTTAAATGTGAAGCAGATTCAAGTTTATATAAGTGCAAATATTTTAAAAGAGTTGTCCTATTAGGGCTTGACCTAACTCAAATTCAGATTAATTAGAATTTAATATGGTTTCAAATACCAAATCATTTTCAAAAGAATAATTCAAAAAAAATTTTTGGAAAAATTATTAAAAATCCTTAATAAAAAATTAATTATGCAAAAGTACTTAAAATTTGTTTAAGAAAAAGGTGTAGCTTAATTCTAATGGGTGCAGCTCTTCTTGGACCAACCGTGCAACTTATTTTTAATTATGTGTAAAACAAAAGATATTTGTATATAATTAAAATTATATTGCACACATTTGAAGTACATTTGCACAATTAATTTTTAAGTGTCAACTTTTCACCAATTTTACTAACTTTTTTTAACACTATGATGAACAAATTTAAAACCTTGTTTGCATCTATTTTTTTAATTCTTTCTGTCTTTTTTTATAAGAAACATTCTATGTCCTAGATATAATAAACACATTCTTTTTACTTGAAATTTTAAACTAGCTTTTTTACTTTTAACCCTATTAAATATATGCCGCTTATTATTTTTCTATAATAAATTACAAATAAGGGTATTCTTAAAAAAAATATGTATATGATCTTTACCTCTCATTAACTCCGGCATTTGAAAAAATATGTATATATTTTATATATTTATTATTTTAAACTAAATTTATCCAATATTTTGAACTCTATTATTTTAGTATTTGTTTCTTATAATAAGTGATAGAGGGTCCTGATTCTAAGATATTATTAACTAATTTATATATACTAATAAAAAAGGTTAAAATCATTAAATTTGTCATAAAATTCAAGAAATTTTTAATATTACTCTTATTAACTATGTTAAATTGGGAAAATATATACACGATCCTTATAGTTCCATTCAATTTTGAATTAGGTTCTTAAATTTTTTTTTCTTTTTATTAAATCCTTATATTTTACACAGTTAAAGCCATTCATCCTTAAACAAACAGAAGTTGTAACACCAATTTACTTTGGATAAGGTGGTAGATGGTTATCCACAAGGGGCTTCTCAGTTCTCACTAGGCCATGACTGGACTCCTCAAGGGCCAGGCTGGCATATGTTGAGTTAAGCAGGGTTCAAGTTCAACAAAGGAGACAAGTGGGAAGACGAAGAGAAGGTCTCCGAGCAACGGGCCATGTAAAGTGGTTCTCCAAGTCTTCGAGCTCGAAGATGCTCTCACCTACTCGCATCATTGTTGCAGCTATGTTTGCTTGGTTCTCCAACACTCAAACCAGAGTTGGTTGAATCTTCTCCGTCTACTACAACTCTTTCATCAACTCCTTAAACGATCAAATTATCGATGGCTTATTCTTCGAAAGCAATTGGTCTGACAAACTCTAACCTCTTTCATCTGCCATGCCTTTTTCCCTTAAAAAACCTACTCCCTTCTTTGAATTGTGTCCTTGTGCTTCTCTTGTCTATTTTATTTCTAGACAAAGTTGGAGTTAATGTCAAAGTTGAAATTAAAAACATGAGTATGTGCTACTGGTGAATGGCATTGAGTTAAGGAATTTACAAGGCAATATTAATCATTAATCAATTGCTTGGTATTTAATGTAACATATAATGGTCATCTATTCTTTAATAATATCAGTTGACTAAATTGTTTTAGGGTCTCCTAATTAAATAAGTGTTCCTTGTTATCATATGATGAATAAGACAATGAGATTGGCAATTTCAACATCGGCCTGTGTATCTCCTATTGAGCCTCCGGTCATTCCCTCAACCTATTTTAGCATTCATTACAAGCACCGAATTTGGATTTTCATCATCCGCCCAAACCCATTTCCCTCATCAAGAAGAAGGAGAAAAAATGATGCCATAAACATTGAAGGAACATGAATTGGAGACTTATCATATTGCTTCTCTTGATAGACACTTCGAAATCTATGTCAGACCTCTCTACTGTCGAGACTTGCATTCGCCCGCTCCTTCACATTTTGCTAGAGCCTTGGTGTTTGCTTTGCCATTCTTTTTACTTGCTTCGAGTTTTTGCCTGCTCCTTTCAGTGTTGGTCCTGCCCAACAGATTGTCCAGTCTTGGCTAGCTCAATCCTTCTTCCAGGCGTTTGCTTGTTCATCTTCTTCGGCCTGCTTTCTTTCTTTTCTATCCTATGATAGCAAGAGAGCAGTCCAATCACAGCCTAATTGGACTTACATATCCACCTATGCGTATCATGCCATTTGCATCTATAAAACGACTCTCGGCAATGGATATCTTGGCTCTCACATTGATGAAGAACGTAGCGAAATACGATACTTGGTGTGAATTGCAGAATCCCCTAAACCATCGATGAACTTATATAAATTTTACATTAAGATATCCAAATGTAAATATTTTGTTTGACAAAGTCATTCCCCCCCCCCAAATGTTCAAATTTTATAAACGATAAAATAATATATTTAGATATTTTAGTAGTTTAAACACGAGGTGTTCTATTGTAATTAGTATAAATACAGAGAGTGTATTCAAGGATCCCGTTGGTATGAAGGAAATGGAGGAGAGGGGAGAGGAAGAAAAATTTAATAAACTCAATTTAAAAAATTAAAAAGGTAGTATTAAAAGCTTTTTAATTAATTTTTATTAATATTTTATATTACTTCTTTTTCTTATTAAAATTTTAAAACCCATTTCTTAAAAGTTTTAAATAGAGCTCTTAAAAAAAAATTCCCTTCATAACAGACAATACCTAAGAGTAGGCCTACACGTGGGCAAAGCTAGGTAGGGCAAAACCCCTGCCCGATGCCCACCCAAAGTATGTGGGCTGCAAAATGCAACCCGCTGCCGAGCCCTGCCCGTAGAAGCCCGAACCATTTTGGGCAGGACATGGGCAGGGTTGGGTAGGGTGAGCTTCATTGCCCAAAAACCGATGCCCTGCTCATATCATAAAAAAGAAAAATTCGATCCATACCTGAAAATCACATTTCATAATTCTATATTTTAACACATTAAAATCATCCAAAAATAATCCAAAATAAGTCTTAACAAACATCCAATTAAATAACATCAATAATCCATTCAAAACAAGATTCAATATTGTAATTGGAGCCTAGAAAATTGAACAATTTGTACTTTGCATCAATCTCCATAATTTCCAGAAAAGGATGGAACACCTAAAAAAATACAAATAAAAATAACAAAGTTTAATATATTAGAAAATAAACAATAAAAAAAAAGTACTTCTAGATTTTAAAGGATGCACCAATTCACCTTACCAGCTTAACTAGTCATGCTTATAAAATGATCCTTCAATCACTAGTAGCCATTAAATTCTCCCCTCCACGTGTAGTAGAATCTAGGAAAAAAAATCAAAGAACAATGACATTACAAATTATGAAGTAAAATATGAGTTATTAAGGTTTTGGGGGGGGAGATTACTAGCAAGTTAAAGGACATGCTCTGTCTCATCAAAATTATCAAACTCCCGAAGCTTGTTAACAAATTCAGATATTGATTGCCCAGATTGTAGCCAATTTTGGCTACAAATTAGTGCTTCTGTCATCTTAGAAGATAAATAGCTTCTATAATGATCAACCACACGTCCTCTGGTGCCAAAGGCAGACTCAGAAGCCACTGTAGAAACTAGTATAGCCAATACATCTCGTGCCATGTGTGAGAGAATTCTATATTTTTCTAAATTAGCTTTCCACCATACCAATATGTCAAACTCAGCTGCAGAAGGGATTTCATCTCTCGAGTCAGTTGCTATATATCTATCTAACTCAATTTGAGGATCTGTTGAGGTTCTTTGTTTCATAGATTCTAACCACTTATGACCTGAATCCTCTTCACATCATCATCATCATCAAAAGAAGGCAATGAAGTTGCACTTGCTGTACTTGTGGAGGTAGCCCCAGAGTCAATAGAAACACCAGCAGAGTACTCATTAAACAACCAATACAAACAATCTTTGATCCTCTCCTTCATAATCAAGCATACTTCAGGATTAAAGTAAAGAAGATCAAATATATGATTCACATATGCTAGTTTATACCGAGGGTCCAAAATGACAGCCACAAAAAGCAATGGATTCATATTGTCTGCTTGACCACAATACTTGTCATACTTCACTTGCATGCTAGTGCTCATTTCTCTCAAGAAGATATTAGCATTATTTGTGATATTCCTTTGCAGCATTTTCTGAACCCGAGTAATCTGGTGGAAACATTCATTTGCTGATACAGAAAGGGAGCTTGAAAATTTCAATGTTATGTCCTAGAAGACCTTCAAGAATTTGATGAAGATTCGAGCATTATTCCAATCATCAATAATAGGACCAGAAAAGTTGTCTTGGTCATGTCTAGTACCATCACGCTCACGCCTAGCAAAACTAGAAGCCTCACGCCTACAACTTGAAGTGCTTGAGTTGAATTATGAAATATAGTCATCATCTTCATCACGCATCCGCTCAAACACTTTTTGAAACTTCATTGCAGCTTCTAATATTAAGTATGTTGAATTCCATTGAGTGGATACATCAAGGCAAGCAAGGCTTTTAGTGTCTATTTTTTCAGCTTCAGCCCAAGTTTTGAATCTTAGGGAGCGTGAAGGAGAAGAATGAACATATCTAATAGCACTTTGAATGGCTTCAAAGCTGTCTTTCATTTCTTTAATACCTTCATTGACAATCAAATTTAACACATGTGCACAACATCTCAACTGTAGATAATCACCATCACAATGTAAGCCCTTCCAACTCCTCAAACATCTTTTAAGATATCCCGAAGCTGAGTCATTAGCTGGGGCATTATCCACAGTTATGGTGAACACTTTCTCAATCTCCCAATCTAACAAGCATTGCTCAATCGTCCTCCCTATAGTGTCACCTCTATGATTTTCAATCATAACAAAATTGAGAATCCTTTTGTGAAGCTTCCATTCATCATCAATAAAATGTGCCGTCAAGCATAGGTAGTTGAAATTCTGATTTGATGTCCAACAATCTGTGGTGAGACAAACACGTTTAGCACTCTGCTTGAAAAATTTCTTCAATACTTTAACTTCTCCAAGATATAATTGCCACACATCTCTTCCAATTATTGTTCTTGAAGGGATTGGAAAGTGAGGTTCAAACTCATTCAACAATTTCCTAAATACAGAATACAGGCTTCTCCACAATTCTGAATGGTTGCTCATCACTGATGATAAATTCAGCTAAAGCTCTTCTGCATCGGTTCTCATCTTGCCCAGCTATTCTACCCGACAAAAGAGTTAACATAGATTGTTTTTTATCTGTTGTGGCCTTATGTGGATTCTTTGAACACCTTGGGATATGCCTCAACAAAGAATTTGTCCCATGACGGTTTGGATCAGCTTTATAAGTAGTATGATAATACTTGCAAGCTGTTAAGTGAACTCCATTAGTTTCTTCTATTGGCAATCTGACAAAGTAATCCCATACCTATGATGTGTGTTTAGATTCTCTTGCCTTTCTCTTTGTACCCCTTCCATCAATATTTGTGTCTAGTGTGGCAGAATTTGTTTGTGGGGGAGTAGGGGTAAGAGAAGGAGAGATGGGACAAGGGAGGGTAGGATAAGATGGAGGTTGAATAGGAAGAGTAAGGCTAGAGGTAGGAGCTTCATTAGTTCTATTAGGATTTGATGTTTGATTAGGTCTAGTAGGAATTGGTGTTTGAAGAGGGGTTGAAGCACCTTGAGATTGAGACATTCTACCAATGGCCAGGGATGGTGATGTAATAGAAGTTTTCTCATCCATTAAAGCTGCAATACAACACCATATAATTCAACATACCATTTTTCAAAGATATATCAATACACAAGGAAGGACCAAAGTTGAATAAATATTTAATTCAAAACCCTTATAGACTTATAAACTTGATTAAGAATGTTAAGAATGTTGCTTGGTGGACATTTATTAAGAAGATTCCCTTGTATCCAATATTAACAACTAGTTTGGTTGTAATCGGATATAATTAATTACTTATGCTTTCAGGCATGTATGTATTAATTAATTTTCTGGGGTAGACCTATGATGAATTCCCAACATGGCACCGGCGTCTTTAAAGAACCCATATATCTCCCTTTCGCTTAAACTGCACAAGAAGCATGCAAGTAATTCCTTTGCTAATTTTTCGACCTACTTCAAGCTACCTCTCTCCATACATCTTCAAGATACACACACAGCATATTTTTTAAACTGCTGATTATTATAACTTAAATAATTTTCCGATGACATCCTTGTTCAAATCTTTATCTGATCTATATAATCAAAATCAATGGGAGGGACCAGATATTGGTATGTGTCGTACTTAGCTTAATTTCAGCAAGCAATTACAATTCCCACATAAATGATCAGCAAGCAATTACAATTCCCACATTAATGATCATTTATGACTGTACTGAATTGATCTTATTTGATGAAAAATACACAAGAGAAGAGTAAATCTAGAATGTAGAAATAGAACCATTTCCCAGCAAAACAAAAAATCGATTTGCAACAAATTGGTATAATCTCTACCTAGAAAATAAACTCATTAGCCGAATATCAAAGCTGAGTCGATAGAGGAAGATGGAGCCTGGAAGCGAATGACAATGAGCACTCACGGTGACTTGAGCTTGAGGGAATGCGAAGACAGAGGTGGTCGACTAGTCGTTGATGGTGCTCGGTGAGTTGAGCTTGGAACTAGTCGGCGGCTTGGTGAGTTGAGGTTGAGAGAATGCGAAGATGGAGCTGGTGTTGCTGCTCGGTGAGTTGAGCTTGGAAGTTGGAACTAGTTGGCGTCTTAGCGTCTTAGCGAGCTGAGCTTGAGTGGAACTGTGGAAGTCTTGAACCGAGCTGGAGCTTGGAACTGGAGGCTACCGACGACAGACCGACGGTGAGTAGTAAGCACTGAGCAGAAGCTTGCAGGAGGAGGGACAAGCTTAGCTAGGGCGCAAATCTAATTTGCAATCTGAAATCGAAATGAATCAGAGAGGGAGAGCAAAATGAACGGTGAAAATTGAGAAGAGGGAAAAATGGAAAATTAAAATATTATATTAATATATTTTATCAATTTAAAGTTTTATGTATTATTATATATTATATATTATTATAATATAATATTACATATACTCCGGGTAGGGCCAAACAGGCAAGGCAGGGTACCCCCACAGCCCAGCCTGGCCCTGCCCATGATCAGCCCTGCCCAGAAGTGTTTTTTCTTCCTTTCAGGCTGCATTTTTTGGGCCAAGCTAGGCTTTTTTTCTTTGGGCCCGAGCGGGCATTTCAGGTTACCAGGCATGGTGAACACCCCTACCTAAGAGCAAGGTTATCAAACTCATGAGTTAATAAACTCGTGAGAAGAATGTAAACTTGAATCGTAAACTCGTAAGAGTTTACTTTTATTAATAAATAATTATTAAAAGTATATAATTAAATAATTAAAATAAGAAGACAATAATTTATTTTAAATATATATCAAGTTCAAATCATTAAAATTAAATCCATCAACAATGATTGTCAAACTCATGACTCATGAGTGCAAATAAATTGACAATGAAAGGATAAATTTATAATGCAAACTCATAACATGAAATTGTAAGAATTTATCTCTTGTTAAAAATTAGCTTAAAAATATTATCATATTATAAATACCAATTACCACCACACATATAATCAGTTTATAATTAGTTGATTATGATGAAAATAGAAATGAATATTTTAATGCTAAGCCAACATGCGTCTAATAAATGAGATTTGTTAAAATAAATTTAATATTTAGTTATTTATTTAAATAAATTAAAATTTTTACAATTAAAGTACTTGAACAAATTGTTTTAAAATAAAAAAGTTTACTAGACACTACAAACACGTGGCATCCAATGCCTATCGTATGATTAAAAGTTTAAAGCCATCCTCTAGTAAATAAAATCATTTACAAACCGCAGCATACTAACGTGGGAATACAACTCGCAGACACGCCAAATAACTCGCGATTTGACTGTCCAACTACGATTCCATGCGAGTTTCATCCGAGTTTGTGGACCTCCGATTTTGTTTAAGAGTTAACGCGATATAGACACCTAAGCACACAAAAACGGACGATTTTACGAGTTAAATCGCGTTTTTAACAACATTGCCTAAGAGAGTTATTTCCAATGTGGTGTAATAATGTTTAAATCTTACACAATCAAATAATCATGTAAAAAGATATAGTAATTTTTAAGGTTAAAGTTCATTAAGTATCATAAAGTATTTTTGTAAGCTCAATTTAAAAAATTAAAAAGGTAAGATTAAAAGCTTTTAATTAATTTTATTAATATTTTATATTACTTCTTTTTCTTATTAAAATTTTAAAACCCATTTCTTCAAAGTTTTTAATAGAGCTCTTTAAAAAAAAAAATTCCCTTCTCACCGGACAGTATTCAAGAGAGTTATTTCCAATTTGATGCAATCATGTTTAAATCTTACACAATCAAACAATCATGTAAAAAAAATATAATAATTTTTAAGGTTAACGTTCATTAACTACCATAAAATGTTTTTCTAAGTTCGTCCTCCCTCTAGTCCTTGTCATAAAACATTATATGGAAGAAATTTTTGGCCCAAAATATAAATTGCTAACTAAGTCTTTAATTACTACTTTCCAATTTTACCGTTGTTAATAATTAATATTTAGTGTTAAAAAGCCCACCCCAAAAAAATTATCAAACGGGTATCTAGCATCTGAAATATTTTCTTATATGTATCTAATACCTCAAAATATTTTATGGTGCATCTAATATTTTAAAGTATTTTTTAGGTGCATCTAACGAAGTATTTTTTTGCCTTGGTGTTAGATGCACCAAAAAATATTTAAAGATGTTGGACTCAATTAAAAATTAGATATATTACAAAATACTTTAGGGTGTTCAATGCATTTAAAAAAATACTTAAAGATATTGGATACACCTTAATCCAATTATCGATTTAGGACATATTTAGTACTTTAGCTTTCATTATTTGATATGTGGGAATTAGTTGAGAATGCTCTGTAATAAGGACTAGAGGAAGTATTTTGTAATTCTTCAGATGCCCTAAAGTATTTGTTTTTTTAAATATATTTAACATTTCAAAATATTTTATAATTCATTTAATATCTTAAAATATTATTTTTATTCACTGTTTTAAATACTTTTAACCCTAAATCCTAAACTATAATGCCTAGCGCATATGAAAAAAATGAATTATAAAATATTTTATAATGATAAAAAATTATTTTGCTATCACGCAATATTTTCAAGATGCTGCGATGGAAAAAACGAGTGCTTCCCGCCGATCGCTCATTGCGAGGGGGAAATCTGTGAGGCCTGATGGAGGAGGAAAGGGAGGATGCGGACAGAAGGAAGAAGAAGGTACGCGTTGATAATCACGACTTCACAGGGGAGGAATTTCTGAAGAACAGAGCTGAAGGATGGATGGAGGTTGACGAAAATCAACGATGTCCTAAGTCTTACAAGGAATCGTTGATGAGAAATGTTAATTCGAGAGTTCACTGGTGGGAATGGGTAAGGGATGAGGAGGACGACGATCTGTAGGATTATGGCGCAGAGACAGACTTTGAGAAGGTTATGTTTCCAGACAAGGGGATTATGGTGGATGTCTCCAATCCATTACGGCTGAGATTCTTGTTCGATGAGAAAGAGAAGGAAAGACTAGTGAAACCTTTCAAACGAACCTTGATTGTTAAATTGATAGGGAAATGGGCGTCGTACAATTTCATGGTACAGAAACTTAAGCAACTGTGGCAAAGGAAAGGAGAGATTGAAATTTTCGATCTAGAGAATGACTTTTATTTGGTGAGCTTCCAAAGCAATGAAGACTATATGGAGGCTCTTACAGGAGGGTCGTGGGTAGTGTCAGATGCCTACTTGAATGTAGCTAGATGGAGGCCGGAGTTCAATCCTAAAAAGGAAAAGATCGAGACTATGGTTGCATGGGTAAGGTTCCCTGACTTACCTGTACCACTATTTGATAAAAAAATTTTGTTAAATTTGGGAAATGCTATAGAAAAGCAATAAGGCTAGATGTTCATACTACTCAGAGATCAAGAGGAAAGTTTGCAAGAATGTGTATTGAACTGGATCTAACAAAACCTCTAGTGCCAGAATTTGAGGTGGAAGGGCAAATCCTAAGTGTAGTGTATGAGCGTATGGAAATGCTCTGTAAAAAATGTGGAATATTTGGGCATAAGGCGGATCACTGTGGAGAGTTCATAAGAGACAGGAGGAGGTTTTGCAGAGAAATGATAAGGGAGGGGAAGGCAATACTGAAAGGAGTGAAGATGGTAGAGAGAAAGAGGAACTGTGGAAAATGGTTCAAAGAAATAGAAGGCAAAGAAAGGTTGTTAATCCAGAGCAGAATATTCAACGGGGTTCAAGGTTTGCTATGCTTGAGCAAGAGGAGGTGAGGAAGGAGGAAGAGAAGGAGAAGGACAATGAGGGATCAAATGTAGCCCTACTTGATGTTACTAATTTGCAGGGCCAGAATGTGCAAACTTTCAAGATGAGAAAGAAGAGCCCAAGGTTGAATGAAAATAAAGCAGTGGTTTTAGCTAAAGAAAAAAATGGAGCCAAACAACTAGTGTCAAAAAAGAACACAAAAGAAAAGGTGGCGAAGGAGAATAAGTTGAAGACTTTGGTGCAACAAAAAAAGGAAATTCAGTTAGGAGGCAGAGATGTGGAGATGATGGCTAGCTCTAGTGATGCAAGCTTTGTGCCAGAAACAGATGCTAGAGAAATGGGAAGCTCTGGCCTTAGGATACTAGACAAGGGAAACCTTGATCCTGGAATCCATGACTGTAGCATGAAGAAGAGAGTGGGCTTTGACCCAGGTGATGATACCAACCTTACTGAAGAGGAGGAGAATCCTATCGAGTGCTTAGATGTGCATATGGAGCAAGGAGTTAGCTCTGCTCTGCTAGCACTGGACTGATGTAAGTGCTCTCTCTTTTTCTGATCTTTTAATTAGTGATTTAATGAATATACTGGCCTGGAACAGTAGGGGGCGGCCAGCAAAGGGTTTGCGGCGGCCTTAAAAAATTTCAAAAAAAGATATAGATTTGATATTTTAGTGATACTTGAGCCAAGAGTCAGTGGTATTGTTGCAAACAGAATTACTCGCAGTTGGGGTTTTCATAAATGTTTAAAGGTAGAGGCAGAGGGTTTCTCTGGTGGCATTTGGATCTTGTGGGATGCAGAAGAGATAAAGATTGAGGAAATCAATAGAACTGAACAGTTGATTCATTGTAAAATCAGTTTAGGGGAAGAGGAGTCTTTTTTCACTGCTGTGTATGGTAACCCAAATGAACAAAGAAGGCATTCTTTGTGGGATTCACTACAAAGAATAGCCTCTAATACAAGAGACCCCTGGTTTTTAGCTGGTGACTTTAATGAGATTAAATCGCCATTGGAACAATAAGGGGGAGGCAAGGTGAATGAGATGAGATGCCAGAGATTTAATGATTGGATACAGGATTGTGGCCTAATTGACATTGAAGCTAAGGGTCCTTTTTTCACTTGGAAGGGTCCTCAGTGGGAAGGTTTAGATCGTGTGTTCAAGAGACTTGACCGATGCTTATGTAATGTGCAGTGGCAAAATCGATTCACAGATGCTGTAGTCAAGGTTGGTGAAAGGGTCTACTCTGACCATCATCCCTTAATAATTGATTTGAAACCTGACCTGTTTGTAAGTGGTGCAAAGATTTTCAGATTTGAAGCTGCTTGGCAGCTACATGGCCAGTTTTCTACCTTCCTTGGTAACAGTTGGGTTGGTAGGGAAGAAGCCAACGTGAAATTAGAGAAATTAAAACAAGATTTAGAACGCTGGAATGTAGAGGAATTTGGAAGGATTGAATGGAAAAAACAGAAAATTTTAAACAGATTATATGGAATACAAAAATGTCAGAATAGAGCTAGAAACCCCTTTCTATTGCAGCTTGAGGTGGAATTGGAAAGGGAATTGATTGAAATTCTCAAACAGGAAGAGCTAAAATGGTTCTAGAAGTCTAGAGGGAGCTGGATTGAACAAGGGGATCGGAACACACGTTATTACCATACAAAAACGATGATTAGAAGGAGAAGAAATAAAATAAGAGTTTTAAAGAATGATGCAGGAGAATGGATAGATGAGGAGGAATCTATTATGAATATGTTCCAATCCTTTTACTTGAGATTGTTTGAGGAAGAAAGAAGTGACAGAGAGTGGTATGAGATAGATCAGAAATGGGGAGAAGTGTGTAAGGAAGAGGTGATGAAGATAAACAGACCTGTAACTTTTGAAGAAGTGAGGAAAGCTTTTTTTCAAATGGGAAGTTTCAAGGCTCTTGGAGAGGATGGGTTTCCTGCTGTTTTCTACCAACAAAACTGGAATATTGTGGGTGTTGAAGTAGCTAAGTTCATCTCAAGACTTTGGGACAACCCAAAAAGAATTAATGAAATAAACAGTACTTTGCTTGTATTGATTCCAAAGGTAGAACATCCGAAATTTGTAAGTCAATTTCGCCCCATAGCCCTATGCAATGTTTGCAGGGGATTGATAAACGTGCAACGGAAATAAATTTAAAAAAAAAACAAAATCAATCCCTTGCCCGGATCTACCGATCGCGTTTAAGTCAGGTAGTAAGAAGCATTACCTTCGATGTTCGATTTCCTGGTGGCTCGGTGATTCCGCCGTTCAGGATGCCTCCGCTCGCCTCCTTTGTCGTTCGAAGTCGACAACTCTGGTCGGCTTCCTCTACTGGTATCCACACGAATAGCTCTCCAGTCACAAACGGCGTGCTAGCGCCCTTTTGTCCGTCTAGGGTTTTAGAGAATCCGTCCTCCCTTCTCTCCTTTTGGCCGTCTCTTATCTGCTTGGTGCTTTCACTCTGATGCTTAAAACCCTAGCTCCTCATATCAAATATATAGGATGCTATAGGTTTAATGAATGATATTTAATTTTGAAATTAATCCTAAATTAATTCCGAAATTAATACAATATCAAATATTGCCTAATCAGATAAGAGAACAATTAAATAAATATGGTTTATATTAAATCTGTCTCATAGATTTAATTCACCTATTTATTTAATTCAAAATAAAGATATGACGGAATTAATTTATATAGATTTAATTTATCCTTATAAATTAAATCTAACAATTAATATCTCTTATATTTATATAATATATATATACGAATTTATATATATATACACGTCCACCCTATATCATTCATCGAATCTGGACATATCTTAGATTCAATGAATCTGGACATCATAACTCGTGTTGGGCTATTTTGTGTGCGACCCTGTAGGCCCATATGAAGTTGGCAGTGGGCCATTAACTATAATGACTCACAAGTCGTAAGCGGTCTCTAGCAAGACATCACGACTATCCAAATCATATGAGGATCGTTGAACGATGTAACCTTTCATACAACCATATCGCGTCCCTTTTGTCACACGACATTTTGGTCATGGATGAGGCATGGAGAACGTCATCCTCCTATTCATGACCGTTACTTTCTCGATCCCTGAGCAGTCTGACTATAGAAATGGAACTACCTTTCCATTATAGTATGGCCATACATTTCTCAGACTCACTCATCGAGGGGCCTAGTAATATCTCTCTACGAATGTGAGGGACAAATTCCATCTTGACCATTCACATTCCTCCGCATGAAAAACCACTAAGCCTAAACATAGTCTTTATGATCACTCGGTCAAAAGTGACTTTTGACTAGGTCAAAGCTAAGCGTTTCTCATGTAGGAATCCATGATGATCTCAGGTCAAAGGGCACAGTGACATGGTTTATATGAGAGAAGCTTATGACTTAACCCATGCAGCGGGTCGGTCCTCTCATAGCGGGTCGGTCCAACATCTTGTCTACATGTGCCTATGACTTTAATTTATATCTCTTATATCTTTAAAGGCTCCCACTGGTCTTATTTATCTCTATTTCCCACATAAGATGATGAGGGTTAAAGGATAGTTATCCAAGGATAGTCATCACAATAAACATGCAAATAATATGATAACGTAATTAATTAACATATAAAATAATGTTCATAGCAATATGATTGGCCCCCCCTAGGGCACAATTTCCAACAAAAACAA